>NC_079166.1:36804318-36838606 GCF_947568905.1 Ostrea edulis | reverse complement strand
AGTTAGTACATAAGTCAGGAATTCATATTGTCCACAACTATGTCGGTCTATATTAAATCAGGAATCCCGGTATAGATATGGTGTGGCTTTGTAAGTTTTGCAAGAAATATTAATTATGGAAAGTGGTCAAGAGCCGTGGTACCAAATCAAGTAAATTTATTCACTTTTGAAGGTACAAGTTTAAATATTTTCTCTCTCTGTTGATTATATTTGTCGCATTGAATAGGGAAGTGAATTTCATCTTCATCTAAATTTCCTGTACAATTTCTGCAGATTCTTTAACTTTCTAGGAACATTGTAATATCTACCAGTTTCAATAAGAAGTTTGTGTGATGGTACTCTGAATCTACAAATTGGCATTCTATATTTCTAAAAACAAGCATGTGTAAAGTTTACCATCTTTCAAGTTGTTATTCATACATTTCCAATCCGTTAAACATATTTGATTGATAGTACTTTTTAATAGTAGAGTTAAAATTTCCCTTGCCCCAGTGACATAGTATTTCCATTAAGATAAAAAATATTAATAAGTTTTACAATTGAGGAATGCCAAGATGTTTTATTGGTTATAGATGTAACTTGTTTACTACAAACAAAGACATCTTTCAAATTTAAGTGGGAATTCAACCAGGTTTTCTGATCTATAGCAGTATTTGAATATGCTTTTGACTATATCATAATGCAGAGGGTGTCTACCTGAGAGAGAGAGAGAGAGAGAGAGAGAGAGATGAGAGAGAGAAGCATGGGTTAACAGATTTTTTTTAAACTGCTAATATAAATTTGTATGTAAATATTAAAATTTTAACTTTTTGCATCATTCATTAATTTGGATATTGTCTAGATGATTGAATTTAGTGCTCTTGATATTCAGAACCATATAATGATGTAGTCCATTTCTTTTATTTTGCAACTGTCCTTTTGTTTTTCGAAGAAATAACTAGTTAATTCCATTTACACAAAGAGTACTATTAGAGGCACATCATTAAAATTTCCAACTTTTCCCTCATCCATATTAAATACTGAAGTCAACTTCTGAATATCATAGACTTTGGTCAGTTAATTATATAGTAAGTGTAAAGTAAAATAAAAAAAAAAAAAAAATAAAAAAAAACCTATCTCGTGCGAACAACATAATAAATCGTGCGAACAACATGATTATTATGTCATGCGAACCAGATAATATCTCGTTCGAACGACATAAAATTTTCCAACATACGAAGAAAAAAATATTTGCATATCCTAAATATACCACCGTACCAAGCAATTGTTTCGTCAAACAATTGATCTCGGAGTCACAAGTTGTATAAAAAAAAAAAATTCGGACGATCCACATTTATTTTCATACACCTGAAAGATATTAATTTTCTTGAATAGCATTAACACTGGAGAATATGCAATATTATTCTCTTTAGAGAAGTGGACAATGGATGTAGGCTATGCCTGTCCACTTTACTAAAGAGAATAGCAACACCAGTACTCGAGTTCGAAACCCGAACATGATATAGTTTTGTTAATTTGTTTAAATGTGTCCATTCGAGCACATTTAAATTTTTTGTGAGTCTCTACTGTAGAGTGATAGATTTTTCCCCCGACTTGTCGGAAATATATAATCTTGCAGAGTCTCAGTAGCTTCACGGTTTCATTGGATGGAACATAATTGCAGGATGGGATATCATACGTCAGCTTTTTCGAGTTATGCAAGTCCTGTAATTGTATAGTTACCGGTATCATTGTAACCCACACTCTCTCAAATTAAGAGTTTCTACTCCATCAGTTAATATCAGTATATCGTATAACATTTCATGTACGCAGTAAAATATGATATCTGCATGATATGTGACCATACAGATTGTCATACATTATCATGTAACTTAAAACACGTGTAGGTACTGACGTCTTCCCCGACTCCATCATTTGCCTGATTTACGTAGTTTCAGCGTACGTACGTGTAGACTTTTCAGATACACATGTACTAAGGGTACTACATGTACCAAGGATACCACATGTACTAAGGATACCACATGTACCAAGGATACCACATGTACCAAGGATACCACATGTACCAAGGATACCACATGTACCAAGGATACCACATGTACCAAGATTACGACATGTACCAAGGATACCACATGTACCAAAGGTACAAACCCAAAATACAAAACTATATCTTAAACTACTTCATGAGACACTGACAGACGCCGTAGAGGTTTTTCTTGGGGGGGGGGGGGGGGGGGGGTCAGGCAGTGTTACTATCTAAAAGGCTAGCGTATACCACTTCAAATATTTGTATCAATATTTGTGGATTTTATTTTTCATTTCACTATGCTCTTGTAGAAAATACGTCACATACATGCAGATGCCCCCCCCCCCCCCCCCAATAAATTTTCAAAGTTAAGGTAAATCGTGGTATCTTGTTTAGAAAAATGTACTAAATGATAAAAGAAGCAATTATTTCTTCCACTCCCGCAGAAATAAATGACAAAATCTTTTTATTTCTTCGATTACTTTATTGGGAGAACTTAATTTTTTCCAAAAACCCTTAAAATTTGCGTCATTTTACTCATTTCACCTGATTAGAAATGATAGAAAATAGTACAAATGACTTAAATAGGAGACATATTTCAAGCCCTATAAAATCTGTAAAATCCAGAAGCTTCCGGGGGCTTCGCCCCCTGGACCCCCACCTGGGCGGCCCCCAGATCCCCTGCCTCATAAAGTGGCGCCCCCCGTAACCGCTATTCCTGGATCCGCCCCTGACATTGAATACTGAAATGACGATTATGGAACAAGATCAAATCTACTGAGAAGTGTTAATGTATAACAACCACCCGACGTACACCACAATGATGGACGCAGTGACCCAGAAACAAAAACAAAACAACAACAACAACAAAACACCCCCCCCCCCCTAAAAAACAAACAAACAAAAAACAGATCAAGCGAGAGTTTCTCTGTCATTCAAATTTGTGTGATATCATCAATATGCGTTCGAGTTTCTCTTTCGTGACTGAAGATTTGAGAGGGTGTGATTGAATCTATAGATGTGAATTAGAGATAACCAGTTCGGGTAAAAGTGGGACTCGAATGAAGCTGAACGGGATGCAAACTCGTGTTTTGCAAATAGGCCTAGCTAATTTAATTTGCTTGTGAAAATAAAAAAGAAATAATGCCTGAGTGAGGTGTCCTGTCTGAACTACTGGTATATTATTGTTACATCCTTGGCGTATGTTTTTCGTGAACAACAAGTGTCCGATTCGAACCGGCGACTACATGACCTTTAACCCCCAACAAGCTTCGTTGAAAATTTAAGTTATTTTGTTTTGGTAAGTTTACATAGGAAAGTAATACTACAGATGCATATAAAATTGTATGATTTCAGTCAACGGTAGCAGAGTATGACGCACGATATATCTCTGTATTAATCTTTTATATCATTATGTAGCGGGAAAGAGTTACACTTTCGGAATGACAAAAACAACAACAGAACAAAACAAAAAACGGATCGGGCAATAACACTATATTTTTAATGAGCCCTATCTTGATTTATGTTATATATAAATCGAAAGTCGTCTCTCTATGTAATATTGACAAAATCTATGATAGAAACAAGTCAGAAAGCAGATGGACATGCGTCTCTGTATAGACAAATATGTCGACTTGCCAGAAAATTATGTGAAGTGAAATTACAGTTAATGGTGCAAAACCCATAATATCGCGTACCTGTCAATACGTACCTATATCAATACGTGATTGTATCAATGCGTGACTAGTCAATACGCGACTGTGTCAATACGTGACTGTATCAATGTGTGACTGTATCAATACTTGCCTCTATCAATACGTGCCTATATCAATACGTGACTGTATCAATACGTGACTGTATCAATACGTGCCAATAACAATATGTGACTGTATCAATACGTGACTATCAATACGTACCTCTATCAATACGTGCTTATATCAATACGTGACTGTATCAATACGTGCCAATAACAATATGTGACTGTATCAATATGTGACTGTATCAATATGTGACTGTATCAATACGTACCTTTATCAATACGTGCTTATATCAATACGTGACTGTGTCAATACGTGTCAATAGCAATACGTGACTGTATCAATACGTGCCAATAACAATATGTGACTGTATCAATACGTGACTGTATCAATACGTACCTCTATCAATACATGCTTATATCAATATGTGACTGTATCAATACGTGACTGTATCAATATGTGACTGTATCAATACGTGCCAATAATAATACGTGACTGTATCAATACGTACCTCTATCAATACATGCTGATATCAATATGTGACTGTATCAATACGTGCCAATAATAATACGTGACTGTATCAATACGTACCTCTATCAATACACGCTTATATCAATACGTGAATGTATCAATACGTGCCAATAATAATACGTGACTGTATCAATACGTACATCTATCAATACGTGTTTACATCAATACGTGCCTATATCAATACATGCTTATATCAATACGTGACTGTATCAATACGTGCCAATAATAATACGTGACTGTATCAATACTTAACTGTATTGAAATATGTAACTGTATTAAGTACAGGATATAAGCCAAAAACTGTCCATTCTGTGAGAGAAAGAACTGATCGAGGCCCGTAGGGCCGAGATCAGTTCTTTCTCTCACAGAATGAACAGTTTGAGGCTTATATCCTACTTAAAACATTACATCTTTTGTTCTAAGAATGGACAGTCTCAGGTAAACCCATTGACAAGGATAATTATGAATAAAGCTATTTTTGAATTGTCTGACAATATATCCAGTCTTGCGTAGTTCCAAGTCTGTTTCTTTTGTTCACTTATTGGACAGTGTCAGGTAAGTAGTCTTGTACTGCAGGTTTTATATTCACTCACTCTATAGTACTGAACCATATCAACATGTCTTCCTCTGATGGGGAGAGCATTTTCATTGCACAATTAAAATTTAAGGATTTTAATGAAAGTACTGCAAAAGTTATCTTAATGAGTGTTATATTCTGGATATGGAATGTGAGAAAGTTATGGAACCAAATTTTTATTTGAAAAGCATTGTGTTTTCGAATATTTGGATGAGGAAATAATTAACGCCAGCCAAAAGAACTAAATACGCCCAACTCATGAAATGAAATAATTCATGAAAGCGAAAATAATAATTCAGAATTAGGACATGCTAATAAAGAAAATAAAAAAAAAAGCGTTGTGAAGAAGTTTTGGAATGTGCCTCTGAATCCAGCGAAATTCAAATACAGTATGGAAATATGTCTTTCAAATTTAAGTTTTGATGCGTTATAATGATGGCCAATGGAATAAAAAAGAATTGTGAATCTTAAAGTTGAAGCAGAGAATTCTACTAAGGGGAGATATCGTTTTAAATGTTTCAGTGATTTTTTCCTGTATCTGTGTTGATTCTTACTTGTAGGGAATTTAAAATTAAATTTGTATCTCTTTGACAAACGTATTGTCTTTCTCTTATTTTCAGCCTACCTGTAGACGTCTAATAAGTTTTTGGGTTTACCTGGCACTGTCCAATAAGTTGACAATTACTGTCCATTATTTTTAAAAACGGACAGTATCTGTCCATTCTTTAAAATAATGGACAGCAATTGTCAACTTAATGAACACCTACAGGTAACCTTTTCACTGCAAGTGGACTTTCTCCTATATAAAAGCCTGAAAAGACAAAGGATTGCGTAACAAAAATGTTTTAATACTTGCTTATATCAATACGTGACTGTATCAATACGTGCTTATATCAATACGTAACTGTATCAATACGTGCTTATATCAAGACGTGCTTATATCAATACGTAACTGTATCAATACGAGCTTATATCAATAGATGCCTGTATCAATACTTGCTTATATCAATACGTAACTGTATCAATACGTGCTTATATCAATACGTAACTGTATCAATACGTGCTTATATCAATACGTGACTGTATCAATACGTGCTTATATCAATACGTGACTATATCAATACGTGCTTATATCAATACGTGACTGTATCAATACGTGACTATTCATACGTACCTATAACAACACGTGACTGTATTAATACGTGCCTGTATTAATATGTATCTATATCAGTGGCGCCGATGCACACCTACCTTTTAATAATGTGTAGCATCTTAAAAGAAATATGTCAGAAAACACTAAAACACTGCAAGTCTTATTTTCTCAGAACTCGTTAGCTTCAGGGAGCTTCTACCCTTTGTGTATCACTAGGGCTTCGTCCTGGACCCATGCAGTAGGAGCTTCAATACAGCCCCCTAGCCTTTTATTGCACCCTCGATCATAAATTGCTGGATCCACCACTGTATTCTAGTACATGCTAGTACCTATATCAATAGGCAGGCACGTAGAATCGGGGGGGGGGGGGGGGGGAGGGGTTGACTGTGTTCATTTTCCGCCGGTATTTACACATGCAGAGTTAGTTATCACATATTTCATATGCAAATGTATGGTGACATACATATATTTCTGCCATCACTTGTCAGATAATTATGTCGACTTGTCAGATAATTGTGTCAAACTGTCAGTTAATTATGTCGACTTGTCAGATGATTATGTCTACTTGTCAAATGATGAATACATGAGTAGTTTCAAGAAGTATCCATAAAAATGCTTTCACACCCAAAACGTACCACCCACTTCACGACACAATGACCTGACAAGTCGACATAATGACCTAACAAGTCGACATAATGACCTGACAAGTCGACATAATGGTCTGACAAGTCGACATAATGACCTGACAAGTCGACATAATGGTCTGACAAGCCAACAGAAAGACCTGACAAGTCGACATAATGGTCTGACAAGCCAACAGAAAGACCTGACAAGTCGACATAATGGTCTGACAAGCCAACAGAAAGACCTGACAAGTTGACATAATGGTCTGACAAGCCTAACCTAACCCCCAAAGGGGCTAAGCCCGTTTTGACCGGAAACTCACTGTAACCATAAATATCTATATTTATGGTAACAATGAGTTTCCGGTCAAAACGGGCTTAGCCCCTGTGCTAACCCCAGCCAATTTCATTATGTCGACTTGTCAGATCTTTCTGTCGACTTGTCAGATCATTATGTTGATTTGTCAGATAAATGATATCGAATTGTCAGATCGTGATGTTGACTTGTCCGATATCAAGATGGAAAGTAGATGTCAGCAAATGGTATTGATATATCAGAATTAAAAGATAATGAAAAAATATGAACGAGAATTTTTTTCCACGATAAGTCGACATAACCATCTAACATGCCGTCCTTATCAATCGACAAGTCTATGTGATTATCTGACAATTGGTGGCAGATATATGCCACCATACCACGATACATTAAAGATCTGACAAGTTAGCATAACATATCTGACAAGTTAGCATAAAAGATCTGACAAGTTAGCATAAAAGATCTGACAAGTTAGCATCACATATCTGACAAATCAGCATAAAAAATCTGATAAGTCAGCATAAAAGATCTGACAAGTCAGCATAAAAGATCTGACAAGTCAACATAAAAGATCTGACAAGTCAGCATAAAAGATCTGACAAGTCAACATAAAAGATCTGACAAGTCAGCATAAAAGATCTGACAAGTTAGCATAACATATCTGACAAGTCAGCATAAAAGATCTGACAAGTTAGCATAAAAGATCTGACAAGTTAGCATAAAAGATCTGACAAGTCAGCATAAAAGATCTGACAAGTCAACATAAAAGATCTGACAAGTCAGCATAAAAGATCTGACAAGTTAGTATCACATATCTGACAAATCAGCATAAAAGATCTGATAAGTCAGCATAAAAGATCTGACAAGTCAGCATAAAAGATCTGACAAGTCAACATAAAAGATCTGACAAGTCAGCATAAAAGATCTGACAAGTTAGTATCACATATCTGACAAATCAGCATAAAAGATCTGACAAGTCAGCATAAAAGATCTGACAAGTCAACATAAAATATCTGACAAGTCAACATAAAATATCTGACAAGTCAGCATAAAAGATCTGACAAGTCAACATAAAATATCTGACAAGTCAACATAAAATATCTGACAAGTCAGCATAAAAGATCTGACAAGTCAACATAAAATATCTGACAAGTCGACATAAAGACATGGCCGTTGAATGACACAAATTTACCACCATACTAATATTGAGTATCTGGACTCTCAACAAATTAAAAGTTCCGACTACACAGGGAGACTCATAATATTTGTGAGAAATGTATGAGGGCATGAACCTCATTTCAGCGGATGTGCTGGCGCGAAGCATTGCAGTTCATACTCTCATGTATTTTCAAAAACAACATTGATTTTTTTTTTTAAATATTTACATTTAACTTTCATTTCTGTCGGAATTCCCAACCGTTGAGATAGTCGTGCCATGTTCATCAAGACTCATACGCACATTGTTCGCATTCATGAGGAAATGACAATCATGTAAATTGGTAAATATATCGAAGGCAAAAACAGTGGGAATATAAATATATCTACATATAATTTCTTGGCTCGTTCATATATTGTCTGTTTAAAGTAGATTTGAATTCCAAATTTGATAAAGGCAGAGAGAGAGAGAGAGAGAGAGAGAGAGAGAGAGAGAGATAGAGAGAGAGAGAGAGAGAGAGAGAGAGAGAGAGGAGCTAAAATAGGAACGAATCATTCATATACACTGCATGGTGTCGCGTGACTCTAATCAAATATCTTATGTAAGGGATATTACGCAATTCCCACGAATGTAGTCGTACTTGCGCACGCCATACTGGTCCTTTCAACCATAGCACATCAAGTGCTCTACGATTCATGGGGTCATTGACCTCTCGCACTTCATTCTTGTTTGACGTCATCACTAGATTGTATGCAGAAAAAAACTCAAAAACAGGTATTATCACAGCTGCATGCATCAAGTCACTCTCTCTCTCTCTCTCTCTCTCTCTCTCTCTCTCTCTCTCTCTCTCCCTCTCTCTCTCTCTCTCTCTCTCTCTCCGTGGATATAAGTCATCTTCAGTTGATTTAAACGATCGATTTTTCTCTTTCGTGTTCTGTAGAGAAATGGGTTGTTTTCGATAATATCTTTCTCTGTGTAGTTCGCTGACGTTAGTCGTTTTATAAGGCGTTATATCTGACGGATAGGATCGACCACAGAGTGTAAATCAGTAGAAAATTTGTAGACAGCAATTTTAAGTGGTTTCTGAACGTATCAAAATGATATATGTCTTCTGGGTCACCGGGTCTCGATGAGCGACTTGACGGGTCAATCTCGGAATAAGACAAAGTGTCAAAAGTTATCTCCCGTTTTCAAAAGGAAAATGTGAACTCTGTCGTCAATTTTGTTGTTTGTGAACCGTAAGATTAAATAACAAAGTCATATTGGTTGTCTTCTTTTCGAATCACAAACAGAAAAATAATCATCAGTAAATATGTCAATCACCATTTTAAATCTGGCTATTTTAGTCGAGTAGATCATTGGGTTACCGTATAAGGTTGTCGATTTGCAAATCAAGGGTTCGAATCTTGCAAGATTTTGGTGTTGTTTTTGTATAAGGTTGTCGATTTGCAAATCAAGGGTTCGAATCTTGCAAGATTTTGGTGTGTTTTTTTTTATTCAGGTAAATTCCTACTAAAATACGTTGTCGTTTTTTTCCCCTAACAAATAAAGTAAATCTTAAAGTTTTTAATTTTAAAACATCAATATACACATTTTTCACCTTTACATCCATAGATTCTATCTCAGGGGTGTTATGTATCTATTTCCTGATGAACACAAACATATAACATTTTGCCTGGCATTAGAACCAGCAAATATTAATACCATGTCCAATGAACCGTCATGTCAATGAAAAGCCCAGCATGCTGAAAATGATCAATCTAAATTATCTAAAAACACCAGTACTAGCTAGTGTTGAAAAAATTAAACTTATTCGAAAAAAGTCATACGTTTAGAAAACAAATTAATATCATTGATAAAATGTGAAAATGATAGAATGTGAAATTCATGTCATTCTAAGTGCTATTTCAGAAATAATCATTAAATGAAATCTAAAATACATCAGATATGACATCCGTAGACTTCAGTTTTACACTGTATACTATCTAAATCAGTTGTCTTCCTTCAGCCAGAGAGAGAGAGAGAGAGAGAGAGAGAGAGAGAGAGAGAGAGAGAGAGTGTGTGTGTGTGTGTGTGTGTGTGCTATATCTAAAACAGTTGGCTTCCTTAAATGAGAGAGAGAGAGATTGCTATATCTAAAACAGTTGCCTTCCTTAAATGAGAGAGAGAGAGGGAGAGAGAGAGAGAGAGAGAGAGAGAGAGAGAGAGATCCCATTTGCACTAGCCTATATTTAGCACAAGATTCGTGCCTTCGATTTTTCTGCCTTTCGGCGTAGAGCGGGGTGTCCCCCACACTTCATGTAAAATTATGGAGAACACAAAATAATTCCGGATTTCCTCTTTTCTTTTAGGACTTTTCCTTAAGGTTTGTCCCTCACTTTCTTGTGGGTGTAAGCCTTTATCGTTGCATTTTCCCAGCTGAATAACCAGTGTCTCCCATCTTGGATATACAGAGAGAAAAATTACTGATGAGCCATCGTCAGCTGCAGTCATACCATTTTAAGCCCGTCTCCTCCCCACGTTTGAATTATATAAAATAATCGAATTTTTTGTCGGAAACATCTGATTGACGTCATGGTCGTCACAGCAACAGGATCACTATAGCTCGGGGGACTATTCGGAAACTACTGCGGAAACGTGGTTTTCTCCGATGTTGCCTTACGTGTTCATTTCATCCTTTAATCTGCTGGTTGCATTTTTTTTAAATAGGGGAACATCTAGGGGCGTACACGGGTTAAAAAACAAAATACCACATAAATATATCTTCTTGGCTACTGATGAAAAATAAACTATACAAATATATACTGCAGGAAAAGAAGAATTTTGTAGAATTCTCATCTGTCAACAAAACCAGCCCGTCTGGTTATCTGTGCACACTGCTATTGTGAGCTTTGTTGTCAGCAGGTTTTAAAAAAAAAATACTTCTGAGACTTCACGAAATGTTTCTTCCCAGATATCGATTTATCTACGAAATCCAGCAGTTTTTGTGATTCGATGTCACAGTAAATTCAGAAGAGCAGCACGTGGTAACACAATAGGTACATGTATAAGGTCTATTTACGTTGCATACATCGATGGACTTTTGAAAAATCGGTGAAACCAAGATAATCATTACACTTTACGTTGTTTAATTTGCTAGAGCCCATAGAGTTGTTTTTCTTTTGGTGACAGTCGATCTATGAAACCGTGCACCAGAAGCAATCCACTTAATTCTTTTAATTATGCATGAAAGATACAGGTAATCTTGTTTTATATTGATTTCCCCCCAACATTCCTTAATGCGTACTTGTATAAATAATTATAATAATTTCTACACACTGCAAAACCTCAAGACCGTGCATTTAAATTTACAGGAAATGGAAATAAACAATATTTATGTGATGTGAAATGAAACCATTAATACAATTTAGCGACACCGCATGCACGCAATTTTCCGGGCGATGTGGGATTTTATATAGCATGACCTATATAATACGTTTCATATTTCGCCCAGCTCGATTTCTGAAACAAGACAGAAAACGGAAATTGGTTAATCTATGTGACTTTTATTCCTGCACCGAAAATGACTTCGTTCCAGCCTCTTTCCACGCATCTCTCTAGTGAGCACGATAAATGACCATCTCCATCAAATGTTGACTAATGCGTGAGCGCATTGATTTTACGAGGTGTATAATCTGAATTTCTTTGATACTTCTCCCAATTCACAGAAAACAATGAAGTCTAGATGCCACTCACGCAACACCCCACTTTCTCTGCTTCCGGACCCAAGCAGCCGATCATCACGCACGTGGCTATTGATGACGTCAATAGCAGACGACGATTTATGCGAAAAGTCGAACCATTCTCTCCCAGATCTCCATAAAAACCTTTCATCAATTCAGTATTTTTTATGTGAAAGATCTGTGTTACACGAGTGTTATTATTTTTCTTCTTCTATTTTTAATGAGAGTGAAATAAAAGGTGGAAGTTACGATGCTATCAGGGGCCGTAATACATTTCATACTCACCACGATCCATAATTTATATCGTGTCCCCAACATGGCTTTTGAAGAAAAAATTTACCAATCACTGATTTTGTCAAGGTTATATTTGAAATGATATTTTCTCAAAGCAAATTACTTTTTTCCATTCTGCACCGGTTGTGGTAGTTCAATGGTTCAATGAAAGGTGAAGATAACGAACAGTGATCAATCTCATAACTCCTACAAGCAATACAAATTAGATAGTTGGGCAAACACGGACTCCTGGACACACCAGAGGTGGGATCAGGTGCCTAGGAGGAGTAAGCATCCCATGTCTACCGGTCACACCCGCCGAGAGCCCTATATCCTGTTCAGGTAAACGGAGTTATCCGCAGTCAAAATCAGTGTGCCAATATGAAGAATGAATGTCTTAGTTTGTGTACATTATGGAGGATGAAAGGTGAAGAAAAGGAACAGTGATCAATCTAAAAACTTCTATAAGGAATACAAAATAGGATATATATATATATATAAGAATGAGAACATGCAATACCAGTTATACGAATTACCGCACGCTTCCATTACTTGTGTACCACATTTATACCTTATTCAACACTTGAAATTGTCCATAATGAATTCAGTATCATAGTTGTTGTCTATGAATGAACTAGATCTTGCATAATGATATGAACTCAAGGTTATGGAAGTTCAAACCAAGGTCATAACTGTGAAATTATATGCACGAAATAACTTGCAATGAATTCAACTATTGCCCGTAACTTTCTCCACAATGGAATTAAAGGTTATGTCTAGAAATGTCCACAAAATGAACTATGACCTTGGACATTTCCTTGAAAGGAATTCATGTTGACCTTGACCAAAATGCCACGACTTTAGATTTGCAAGAACTATGATTTTCAAACACTTTATTGGAAGGTGCTTCAGAATATTGTTATTCATGTCTAACAGATAAGCAATAACCGGGATTTGGCCATTGGTATTAAACCCATTGCGTTATAAATTTTACCATCAATTAAATAGATGTCCACAACAAGCAATACTTCGACAAAATATAATTAGATGCATGTATTGAGGCATAACCTGGATTTAAGATCATGGATGACTAGCTATTAAGATAAAGCTGCAAATTTAACAATTAAATGGCATTTTTGAATAGGTAATAATTGGGGTACATGTAATTATATGGAAATATTGTAGATTCTTAATTATTTGCGAGTAATTCATATGTGTGTAGAATTGTGAGAAACTTCTCATATGAAATCAAAAAGTCTTGCTTTTGTTACTCGGTGCATTTGATATTTTATGTGATTCTGCTCAAATAAGAAATCCACATTTAATCAAATATCTAAAGAAGTCCGAGAAATACAAAACCACAGCATTCAGATTTCAAAACGTTATTATCAGAATTTTGTGCCATATCTCGAACAAGGTTTCCTTACAACTAAAAAGAACATATCCTGTGATGCTAATGGTGTGCAAAGCAGTATGTAAACCGTAGACCTGCCGCCAATTATTTCACCATTTTTGTGGAGAAGTAGCACACACAGCAAATCTTGAAGTGCTTGACAATGTGAAAAATGGATGCCCATATGCTGTTGATGCGTTTCTACATCTCATATCACCCGGGCCATGAAATAACATGATGAATTCTCCACTAACTTGTTATATGATAGGACATGCCATCTTATATTATATATACCAATCATGACATGAACTTCTACAAATCTCATTGAACTTGTATCTTTAATTCTTTTTTGTTCTCAAATCCACGTATTCCTAATTTTCATTTCGCTGCAATATATCCATATTCCTGTTAAAAACCAAAATCCCCACATAAAATTTGTCTGGAGGAATATTAGAGCTAAAGACATAAAAAGCAGATATACTAACAAGGCAGTACTACGAACAGGACTTATCATTTAATACCCACATACCCAATCATTTACATCACCAAGTCAATACTTTCTGTTACCGTGACAACATTACCAACAAAACAAAATCATTCCTTTTGAAGATATCCTCTGTTAGAAGAAACGTCAACAACAATATAATCTCAGCTTACTCAGAATTGATTAACTTGTCATATGGTACCTCAGTTATCATAAAAGACAAGTTTACACCTACAGTACATGCAATAACCACTGAAGCAAGTTATTAATGCTTACCCAAATTAAATTGACTCCACAGATGAATAAAATTCTAAACTTTAATCCCAAACATTAACGTGGTACGAACTCTACATTAAAATTAGGTGATCAATGAATATACTCTGATATATGGCAATGATATAAAAATGCTTTCATATCGAGTTGAAAATTTGTAGTTTTTGTCCTGAGGTTTTTCAAGTCCATATCCTGTTGTGGCTTAATTCTGATGAAGGGCATTTGAATTCTAATATATTTCTTGCATGTTTAAGCATAGAAAATGCAACCAGGGTAAAGTATCTGCAGAAAATCCTTCACGGAGTGCTACTGATGGTCCATTTTCAAGAACGTTTAACCCTGACATGGATCAAACTTGCATAAAAGATACACAAATGTAAGCACATAGGGGAACAGTTTGAATTAAATTGAATCTATATGATAATGCTTACATTTCGCATTCTGCTGTCTTGCTGATCCAGAGAAGATTTTAAAAAGATTTTTCCCCAGAAATTCCAATGAAAGGCTTAGCATTATTAAGACCAAATTGTAATCAGCTTCTAGACTATCATTTGAAACTTAAATTTACGCTTCTCTTTTCTTTTAAATGAACTCTAATTCATTCAGATGCGTATGTTCCAAGTTTCATTGAGGTTGACCAAATAAAGGTTCTTGAGAATGTAACATTCAATTTTTCATAAGTCTCAATTATCTCCCTTTTCTAAAGGGTGTGATCCTTTATTTGAATAAAATTGAATCTCATTTTCCAAAAGATGCTTTGTGCCAAGTTTATAGTTTAATTCGGCTTATAAAGTAAATTATGAGAAAAAGTTAAAGGCTGGTGACAAATAGATAAATTTTGATTAGAAAACCCCACTTATGCCTTTGACTCTTACTCCTAGGCACCTGATCCCACCTCTCGTGTGTCCAGGGGTCCGTGTTTGCCCAACTATCTATTTTGTATTGCTTGTAGGAGTTGTGAGATTGATCACTGTTCGTTATCTTCACCTTGCACTCTGGTGAGCCAAAAATCCGTATTCCGTACTACATGTATAAAGTTCCACTACTTTGACCAGTGAGTAAGGAAAAACTATTTGATTTACCCATATCAATAAGATCGTCAGCATGCAAATAAAAAAAATAAGATCGTCAGTATCTTGATGAAAAAAGAAATTCAAATGTCGAGTCTCACGCACATGGGAGCAGTGTATCAAATAAGGAACATTAATTTTCTATTTACAGCGACAATGAAAATGTAAAGTAAGCCTTTATTGATATAAAATCTTTAATTATTTTGGGAAATAAATTATTTATGCATGATATTTTGTACATATTGTGTGTAGCATCATGATAAAAAGCCCAGAAGTTAGGATCCCGTAACGTCGTATTAATCACACCGGTGGAATGGAGTATAGTGACATACCGAACTATTTAACAGCTCTGATAAACACTGGATAAGTCACGTACGAATAGAATGCTTAAACAACAAAGAATTTTCATGAAATAAAACAAAAATGATAGAATGTAGAAATATATTCATTCATATGTAGAAATAAATATGATGATGACCTTGATATGTTGATATAAAATGTAGAAATATCTTCATTCATATGTAGAAATAAATATGATAATGTTTTTATGATCTTGCTATGTTAATACATGGATATCATTTGTTTGCATTTTGTAAATGACTTTTCAATTTGTTCAGATTGATTTTATCACACACAAATTCTTACAAATGCTTCCCTGACCTATACAGCTGTAATAAACATAGTTCTTATATACAAATTACAAATCATGATGTGTATTAATATATACAGAACTCCATATTTCTTTTCAAAACAATTCGTCCATTTCATGCACTCAAACTTTCACAAATTACATTCAGTAATCAGAAAAGTGAATAGGAAGACTATGTATTAAACACTTAAATCATATACAAAACAGTTAGGTACATAATGATTTTGAATTCATCTAGAGAATCATATAAGACAATCGTACGATGACTTTGATCATCAATATTTTGCAACAACATATGATTATATGATCGTGTGTCCCAGTGAGTCCGCTTTATTTGCTGAAGTTCTACGTAGTTGGCCGGAAAAAGTCCATTTTTACCACGACATGTTCCTCTCTATCAACCCTCATCCACCTGTCAACCAGTACAGAAAGGTCAAATTACTCAAAGAAGCAAGTTAGCGTTTTCTGCAATTGAAGATTCAAACAGATAATTTCTTATTGTTATCAAATCTACATTTTGATTTCTTCATTAAGCTTTATGTGATTTGGGTGCTGTTAGGTTTGTAAAGGATGCAGTTTGCTTTCAGAGTCTGAGAAAATGAAATAATACATCAAAGCCGTTGACAAATGCTGTTTTCTCTCCCTTTCATTGTGATTGGTAACTCTTACCGAGTGGAAAAAATTCCTTTGTGTAAAAGGATACCATGCCATAAAAGTGACATTAACTGAGAATGTGATGTCGCCTCCGAAATGAAACAAATATTGATGCTTTTTATGACAATCTCCCAATGGAAAACTCAAACAAAATCTAACCCATATCACTAGTGCACAGAGAGATGTCAACGGACTCCTAAAACATGCTTCTATTTTTCACATATTCATAACAATAACCATAATGTTTGTTCATTTCATTTCCATAAATGGCTGATAAATAGCAATGAATTCATCACTTAGAGAACCCTGTGTTTTATATTTCATGCAATGATGAGTGTATCAATTCAAATGAGAAAATTTATTCACAAATCATCATTATGATGTAATTTGGATTGCACTGAAGTAAAGTTACATCTTTAAAAACACCGCATCGTGCGAGTGTCATATTATGATAAAAATTAACTAATTAATGTTACTGCATCGTGGAAGAAAATGTGTGATTTACTATCTACCTGTTCAATCTCGGTGATGATGTCATCAGGGTCAAAGGTTATTTCATTCATGTTTTAATTCATACATGAAGAAAGAGCGCTAACTCTTATTCATATAATACACACCTGCTTGATCGTCATAGATAATGTCAGTTAGCCCGCCTGCTCCACCAGGTGGCACTGTTGCAGGTTCTGTAACATCCCCATAATTGTCCTGAGGAGTACATCCTCGGGTTCCTCAACAGGGGGCTCCGTCTAAAATACAGTAAACTCTAGTGTCTTATCAATTAACAAACCTGAAAATCATTTTGTTATAAAACATCATCTAGAAGGAAAAAAAATGAAATGAAATCACAGCAAATTATGTTTAATTGCTATTGAATAGTCATTATCAATGTCCAGGGCATGAGTGTAAGCCCTGCTGGTTCCTTATCCGTATCAAAGACATAAAGAAAGGTAGTGACTCACTAAGCAATTAGAAGCTGGTCTCTCAGATGTAGTTTCACACTAAAAATCAGTGTTGTCTCTAATTTAACTTAGAGTCTGGAAGGTTTGTCCATCAGGTGAGACGGGGATTGTACACCTGACTGATTTTTCGAGCAGAATATATTGTATAAAGATAACTAGTTTGGTGTTCTCAGGATTTACCTGTCTATACACTAGTTTCGGTTAATGTGATACATTTCCATACTCCTTCTGTTCCGGTTCCGGTTCTGGTTCCGGTTGACTAGCTGCTCTCTGTTCCTCCTTCCACCTCTCATATTAAGAACTGATTGTTTTGAAAGTTTTAGATAACTACCTACTTAACATTAGCTACCTAACATGGCTACGTCAATGAACGATGCAAGGCCTCAACCGTGCGCATTTGATTTTGTGGGCGCCGTAAATTGAAGGTTTTTATGAGGGGTGGATCTGTCCCAATATTTTTTCAGAGAGCTACAGTTCTGCAGCTAATGTATAATCATAATATTATACTGCAGAAAATAGTGACAATGAATTGTAATGATTATTGTTTATCACTCCATTAATTAACTGCAAGCAATTAATTTTGCCAGATAATTAATCTCTAGCCAATACTGGTAGCCAGTATGTAATGCATCACTTGCATTTTAACTCTGAATAAGAAATTAGCAGGGAGGTATTTGTGAGAGAGAAGGTAAATCTACATCCCTCAACCTAATTCATGAATGGTGAAGATAACGAAACTAATTCATAAAAAAGCATGCAGATGATCCAAAGCAAATATTTACTACATTAGACTGATAAGTATAGTCATTTACTGAACAAAGATATTCGGCTGATCATTGATATGTGTCTTATCTGGTCAATCAAAATAACAGGGATCAGTTAACTGAGAAAAGTTTGGTTTTAGTGAGGGAATCCAATAGATTTTTAACTTCCAGCAAGAAAAGTTTTTAGGATACTTGATTTTGGAAGACTCCTGGCTTATATCACATGTATACCCATCCAGTTTTACTATTTCTTGATAATCTACTAGCAGAGAGGGTCATACCCCTGTATTATAAACAATTTCGAATTCTAATAATTTTACAATTTTTTGTGTTAACCTCAGTGTTGTAATATCATACGGTTCCATGCATATTAATACAGAAAAGTTCACGTGAGTTAATTCACATTTGCTTCCTTTCCATTACTTCCAATCATTGTACAAGTAGATGTGAATTCTTTATATTTTGTAATTTACCTTACAATAGACAGTTTTTATGTTAAGTCAAAGGGTGAGTTGCATACCTACGTTTGTATAGAACAGTTTATTAAGGTATTCTATGTATAATGAAAGGATAATGAACAATTTTGAAGGATTCAGATCAACATAAATGTTTATTGTTAAATAATGATGAAAGTGAAGCAGATGGAATTCACATGACTGGTAAATGATTAGAAGCTGATCTTTTTGCACTTAGGACTGTTTGGAAGAGTTGTCTGCCCTTTGTAAAAATAAGGAAAAAAAATAATTTTCTAAAATGTGTGTGGTCAATGACTAATTTTATTTCATATTTTCATTAAGAGAAAGTGTATGTAACTTTCTACCAAGAGATTAGTATGAAAATATAATTTCTTTTTAAAATATTTTAATAAAACATGCTTTTCCCATATACTTCAATGTTAAATTCTAGGTGAAATAAATGAAACAGTAAACAAAATTTTGAAAATTCCTATGGTGCATTATTTTTATTTAATGAACCCTTCAAAATGATACCATGATTACAAAAATTCCACCATCCATTTATTAGATATGAAATATGGTCATTATACATTGAATACCTTAAGTACATAAGCTTTACAAAACAGTGATTCCATATAGAGAGATGATATTTTAATAGTTGATTCTATCATAAATGTTACCCACAGGATAGGAAGTTATATATAGGATGACATAGGTAAGTGACCTATGATGACATAAAATGAAAGTAGATAAAGTGGGACTTTCCAGACCTGAAAATACCCACAGTAAAACCTAGCAATGGATTCCCCCAATATAACACCTGGAATGTAAGTAACTAATTATACATGTATCAACTCAATTATGAATATAATGAAATTAATTTTTAGGTCACCTGAGTAAACTTAGGTGACCTATAGCAATTGGTTGTCGTCCGTCGTCGTTCGTTGTGCGTTAACAATTAAACAATTATAACTTCTTAATTCTTGATAACTAGCAGTCCAATTCTTTTCAAATTTAATATGAAACATCTTTAGGACAAGGGGGACATAAATTGTAAATTTCAGGACTCCAGCACCCATGGGGCCTTAGGGATCGGGCAAAAACTGCCCAAAATTGATCAATTTTCAAAAATCTTCTCAAGAACCGCACATGCGTAAGAAACACTAAATACATGATGATGTAGAGCAGGAAAGCCTCTACCAAAATCGTAAATTCCTTGATCTTCAGGGTAGGAGTTCCGATCCTAATGTGGGACCAAACTTACCATTTAGTGTTTATGTGTAAAACACTTAAATAACATCTTCTTTAGTACTATTGATACTATATTGAAACTAAATGGATATTCAGAAAGAACAGGCAGTCCTTTACCAAAATTGTCAACTTGATGATAGGGGTAGGGGTTTTGGTATCAAGGTGGGGCCAAAATAGTCAGTTATTAAATGTATGAAGAATATACATTTTTAACTTCTTCTTAATAACTACTATACCACTTCTTTTCAAATTTGGTATGAAGCATCTTTGGAACAAGGGGGACATGAATTGTAAATTTCAGGATTCCTGCACCCCTGGGACCTAAGAGACGGGGCAAAAACTGCCCAAAATTGACCAATTTTCAAAAATCTTCTCAAGAACCGCACGTGATTAAGAAAAACTAAATACATTAAGATGTAAAGCAGGAAGGCTTCTACCAAAATTGTAACATTCATGATCCCCGGGGTAGGGGTTCTGATCCCAAGGTGGGCCAAACTTAGTATATAGTGTTTATGTGTAAGTTTGTTGAGACTGTATAAAATCTAAATGTATACTAAGGAATAGCAAAAAAAAAGATATACAAAAAAGGTGAATTTCAAAACTCAGGTTTCGACTCTAGGATGGGTCCAAATTAGTCATATCTTTTAATGTTAATACACCTATTATATTATGTGAAGCCTTTCATCAGTGTATGCACTTATGAGGGCATTGAAGTTGTAAGAACACATCTTGTTTTATACTTTTGGTGAATGTTTAAATTTAGCTTAGATATTCAGAACAGGATTTTTTTTTTTAAATTGCATAGCCCTTGGGAGTAGTGATAATTTTTCACTAGTGCTCAGGTGACCGATAAGGTCTGTGGGCCTCTTGTTTAAACTGAAAGGTACCATTCATCATAAAAGTTTCTACATTTATTTTGTCAGTGAAACAGGTATACGACATATGTCTGAGTCCGTGTTTGTGGGACTGTGTCATATATTGGGGACCTCACAACAGGTGGCAATGAGGAGAGACGTGACAGACATTGAAGAGATGTTGATACATAGAACAACAAGTAACCAGAAGATGATGATGATGAGTGGGAGTCGCAGAGAAGGATTCAGAATGGAGGGATCTGATGTGGATTTTATGTATTGGTTTAACAACCATCCAGTGATCTGGGACTTATCTCAAACCCAGTTTTACAATATACACAGACAACCCCTGATTATCTCCATCTCTTCTGAAAGTTCACCCGGATTTACTTTACTTCAATTACTGACACCAAGAGCAAGCAACAGAGTTATCTTAGCATTAGTCAAAATGAATGGTGAACTATATATATCTAGTTCAAAATACAGAGAGATCACATGTTCTGAGGTATTCCCTAACTCTATAGTACATGGTCCATGTGGCAGTGGAGCTGTAGGGGCAGTAGAATATGACACTGCCCACTGTTTTGCTTGTGACTTTTGGCCTCCGTCTGCCTCCTCCTGGATAGGCAGATGTCCCACATGGCCCCAGCCACAGGTTGTTAGGGACATAGTCAGAAGTGGATGTCACTTTGTAGCAATAGGACACAAATTAGGAAATCATGAAAGCAATGAATGGAGAATTTCATTTTCTCTAGCAGAACAAAAACTTGTGTACTCAATGAACCACTGTCAATTCTTAACGTACGGTTTGCTGAAATTGTTCTTAAAAGACGTCATTAACAATGGATTATGTGATGATGAGAAATTACTGTGCTCCTATCACATGAAGACAGCAGTTTTCTGGATGATCCAACAAAACACAATACCGAACTGGTGTCCACAGAATCTCCTGAAATGTTTCTGGTACTGCTTTAAACTCATCCTTAAATGGGTGTATGAGGGAGTCTGTCCTAACTTTTTCATTCCAGAAAACAACATGTTTCTCACTAATATTCATGGTGAAGCACAAAACAGATTATTTGTTAGACTGTTTGGTTTTTATGAAAAAGGTTTAGCATCCCTGCTACACAGCCCCTCTCTCAGGTCGTATATTACAAATGTCCTTTATAACCCCAGACTCAGTATTTGCACTGATGAACACACTCTGGTATCTGAGATCAAGTTTGATAAAGAAATGTTCAGTGAGATAGATCAAAGAAATGCATTACCCTCATCAGACCTCTACCTCATCATGAAGTACCTAAACACAGTAGAACAGATGACAGTCTCACCCCTGACACAGTATCAAGTTGTCATGTTACAGGTACTTACAGCCACCCTTCATCACAGAACTGCTTTTACATTACAAAACATGTACAGCAATACCACTGAAAACAAGCTGATGTACATTGCTGACAGAATGTCCTGTCATATATTGAAACTCACAGCCAAGTTTGGGTGTATTTCTGACAGGTTGTACATTGCAATGTATTATTACAAGACACTCAGTTACACAGAAGCTTTGTCTGTGATAGAGATGACAAAGGTCAACTTAGCACAGCCATATGTGATGTATAACAGGACAGTAGACACAGAGAGGTATACCGAGGCTGTAGGGGGACAGTCCTGGTCTACAAAGTTAAGACATTCTGTAGCATGGGATATCATATTAGACAACAGAATCATTTATATCAAGGAATTAATGACAGAACAGCTGGTTTCTTTACAGAATAATTTCCAATTTTTGATTATCCCACCCTTAGTTGTGTTACACATGCTGGAGTTCCTGTGTTACAGATATATTGACACAATGAGAGCACAAACAGCTCTTAATGATCTACAGGTCCTAGTTCACCATGATCAGGGGATGTATGTAGGTGTGGAATTAAGAGACATATCATGGCAGATCCTGGGTATCTGTCAACAGATGTCAGGGAACCTCCAGGCTGCTCTATATTCCTACCAACAATCACTCAGACAATATCCATGGCATAAAATACAAAGTGCTACACTAATGAGAATATCGGATATATATAGTATTGTACAATAATTAATGTGGCTTCAACTAATGAATTATTGTCAATGACACTTCATCAGTCAACTAAGTCAAATGATATAAGCTGCTTAATATGGATTAGATAAGTTGTCAGCTTATTTCATCTATACCTAATCAGTTCATCGGTACAAATAAGACTTCGAATGTCAATCTGGACTTTTACACCTAAAACCTAAATTTGCATGCATGGCGAAATTTTGGTAAAGAACATTGTATGCATAAAAAGGCCCAAAAATTTTCTCTATATAAATTGTGTCTGGAATTAACCTTATTCTGCGTGAAAAAGTAAAATATATGCCAGGTATACTATGTTAACAAAATCATAATGATATTCCTAATTGGATAACATTATGACATCATGAATAAGACATTTCCCGCCTTTTTTCCCGAAATAAGCCTGAAAACTGTCAAATGTCATACAGATTATTGCTCAGGAAAAGATTTGCGCATTTGTCGAGCAGAATGAAAATGATATACATTGTGTATTATTTTAAGATGAAAAACATACTTGAATATGAATTTGCTCGACGCATGCGCTGTATGTTTTCTAAAGTCTAAAGTATTAGTTTGGTTTTACATCAAAAATACAAAAGTTACACTAAAATACTTCATGTTAAAACAGGCTGGAATCAGAAACTTGAGAAAAATAAATTGTATAATTATTATGAAATATTTTATGCTTTTAACTCATAGTTGCTTTGCATATATGCATATTTCTAATGCATTAGCTAATTTGTTATTATAGGCCTGCACAAGCCTGGGCTGGCACAGGCTGGTCATTTTATGATATAAGTTTGGAGAAATCGCACGATTTTCTGCGGGACAGGTATCTGTCACAGCGGAAGTGTTCTAATAAAGAATTATGTCTTTTATATATCTATTTATTGTTCTAGACAATATTGTTGTATTGATCGATCGGACAGGCGTAAACTCTATATAGCCTGCTGTTGATTTTGGTTTTGCGAATTAAGCTAACATTTTATATAAGACTAGTTGTATTATTGAGTTTCCAATAAATTTGTACTTCCTATGATTAACGATTCTTTTTATTTAGTTCGTACATCTCTGGGTTTGATAAAAAAAAAATCTCTAAATTTTACCAGCCTTCTAGTTGTAATTTTCTCGCGCTTTTGAACAAAGGAATTCTTTGGAACACCTATTCTGAAAATATTTAGTTGTTACACTTCCTTAAAAAAAATTCCGGCCCATAAATATTGTGCTTGCACCAATGTTTCTTGTTTATACTGTGAAAGGCTCCTCTTGTATGTACAAGGCCATATTGGCTATAATCATGGAAAATACAATGTGCATTCTGGAACAAAAGATATTTCTGTTACATATCCCGGTATTATTAATAAAAATTGATCATATCTGTTGTGTTATTTCTCTCTGTTGATACTCTACACGTGAAGCCTCTCAAATTCTTTAAAGTTTGAAGTGAGAGACAGATAGATTTTCTTTGAATGAAAATGAACCTTTCAATATAGATGTGAAAATCTGTAGAGTTTTAGAGTGAATAATCTAAATAAAAAAAGAAGAAGAATGGTTGAATAAGTCTTCAAAATTGAAAATAAGTTCATCCAAAGTGAAAATTTGAGGCTAAATCTAAATCTATGCATGAAAATAGGTTGAATTTGACATGTAAAGAATGGAAAGTGGAGAAACATTCCTTTTATTTCGTCAAAAACATGCTACAATCAATTACCGACTGTGTCCTTGACCTCTGACCTAGAACTCAATAATGGCCTCCCTCTTTCCACAATAAATCATTGTAGTAAACTTGTATGAGACCAATATTTGAGATGGCACTTTACATAGAGTGTCCAAAACATTTTCAAGATGCACACTCGCACAGTCAAATGACTAAGTTTCCTGTAACTTTACTGTGAAGGGACAAGAAAAGTACCATAAATGGGACACGTCCTTACAAAATGACACTATTCCATGAGTACTGGCTACCATATAGAAAGGTTTCCAATTTTGGGATAGGTCTTGTGACATTATAAATTATCGTCCTGCACATATTGTCATCTGATGGTATGTATATATAACCTTACAGTACATATTTTCGTCCACTGGCACACATTATCACCGTCGACATCTGCCAAGACAATGCATTCTTTTGCATTGCGGTACATACCTACCCTCATTGTACATATTGTCGATCATTCACTGGAATATATTGTCACCGACCGCAATAGATGGAAAAGGGATGTAGGAGGGGGTATCTACATGTGTCTTTACTCTGTAAAGAATATTTAGCTGTGGTTAGATGCTGATTTGTTTAATGTGAATAAATATTTGGAATTCAGGTGCAATTTCAACACCAATTCAGGCCATGGTCACTCTTTTGTCAATCTCATTAAATTATTTCTAAACCTTCTGTTTATTTCAAAGTCATATGTTTTATGAAGAAGGATACATGAAAACATCCAGTTTATATATTTGATAGTATAAAGATAAATTTCAATTTAGCATCCATTTAATATGAAAATATTTTTTGCTTTAGGGGCGAGATCAAAAGATCGATGTGGGATAAAAATCTAAATTCAAATAGTTAAGGGAAGGGGGGGGGGGATAAAATCTCCCATAAGTTTCTGTCATGTGATATCGATTACACTTTATTGGAAAAAGAAAAGAAGACCGGTTAAAATCCACGTAATAATGCTACATTTTAATGACCATTTAACAGTTTTAATGTACACTTTCATTTGTGAATAAACAGTATAAAAGGTATGCAGAGTGTTATTTATAATCGTATGCTTTTACTTCTGATTCGATTAGTTTCAACATTCATCATATTTAGTTTTAAAGGGGATGGAGGGGGTATTTATGACATCTAAGTGAATTTACATTTTTGTCAGACGTTGAACTTTTGACCTCGCCCATTTACAAACTACGATCTAGTGTCACAATGATGCTTTAAGGGTATGCATCTTTTAGTTTTAGCACCATGCATGTACCATAGAACTCTCATAAGAAATAATCCCGTGGGGATCCGGGTTAGAATAGATCCTCAGTACCTCTTGCTTGTCGTAAGAGGCGACTAAATGGGGCGGTCCTTCGGATGTGACTGCAAAAACCGAGGTTCCGTGTCACAGCAGATGTGGCACGATAAAGACCCCCCCCCCCTCTTGGTCAATGGCCATAAGTGCTGAGCATAGGCCTAAATTTTGCAGTCCTTCACTGGCATTGGTGACGTCTCCATATGAGTGAAATATTCTCGAGAGGGACGTTAAACAGTATTCAATCAATCAATCACAAAAAATAAATACATTAGCCATATGATTCAAAGAACCCCACTATAATATCAAATCCATGACTCAGAGACCCTGATGATGAAAAGGACCAATATATGCAATGGCGTAGCTTCCATTGAGGCAACCGAGGCAGCTGCCTCGGTAAAAAAAAAAAACACAAAAAAAAACACCTTTTACGTTGTTAAAATGTCGATAGCTTCTGGGGGGCTGCGCCCCCCCAGACCCTCTGCCTCGGTAATATTCGAACCCAAGCTACGCCTATGATATGTCTATTCAAAATAATTTACATTTGATATTTAAAGGGACATGGTCACAGTTTGAGCTGATAATTTTCAAATCTTAGTTTTTCATTTTTATTGTTGAGAATGCTTCAATAAGGTATATCTACATTGTAATGGTCAGCAAACATTTTAATGTCGATTGTCGAGGTACATGGGAGATACAGAGCTCACGATTCTTTGTTATGTAAACAAGTCTCGTACCATGTGTTAGTTGTGAACACAATTAAACAGTTTCTAGTTTTTGACACATCTCATTTTGTTTTAAACATATTTTCTATTGAACAAATACATGACTCGTGTCTTGTTTACATAAGAAGGAAATGTGAGTGTTGTATCTCACAACTCAACAACAGATATTCAAATTGTGGTTGATGATTAAAAATGCTTCTGTTAAACATTGTAAACAATAGAAATGGGAAAATAGAGTTTGAAAACTTTCAGCTCAAATCGTGTCTATGCACCGTTAAAAGCATTCCTGTAATTTCTTATTTTCTGAAACTCTTAATGCTTGTCATTCAACAAAATGTAACAGCCATGGAATGCCATGTCGATATCAAAAGCGGTAATGTGATATTAAAAGCTGTTTCTCCGTATTATGATTTTACACTGGTCATTAATTAACACTAATTTCTAATTTTCTTCTAAGTTTAAAAAAATCTGCAATATTTTTTCATTAATTTAGCCATTCTCGTGGTTAATTCAATAAGTAAATTTGACAAGTATATCACTCATCTTTTTAGACATCTCAAACGATCGCACACAAATCGCAAACAAATACAATGTCAACTATCTACGTTCATGAGAACTGGACTGTTACCAAATCTACCCATAATCTGTTATTTGGTAAAATTCTGAATTAATGAGATAGACATATCAAAGTAATGTAAGTAGTAGTTTGGAATGTGTTTACGCTATTTTCACGGTATTTGTGCAAATTATGTTGCACTTGGAGCAAATAAAAATCCCCATAGCACATTTTTGACATGTTGCCTAGAAAGTACAATATGTATGCGTACAAGAACCAAATTTTTTTTGTATAAGCATTCCTATAAAAAAAAAGTTATGCCACGTCAAATTTTGGAAAAGAACCTGTGTTGCGGACACTAAATTACACCTGTTACAACTAGTAAACTTATGCAAAGATAATGTTCAAGGCCAAATTTCTTTTTGGTTTGGACTATGTACCAGAAAGAAATAAATTAAAAAGAAAATTTTGTGGTTTTCTTTGAAAACAAGAAAAATTTTCATATAAATGTCCTACTAATATTTTTGCCCAATTTGTCTCCAATCTTTTAGGTTTATTTACATATACAAATACTCATAAGACTTATATGATTATCATGTGAAAATGACATTGAATATTCCTAAATTAAAATAAATCTATCATAATATTCTGTATGTCTTTATTTCATTCTTCTTAAATTTTGAAAATACATAGATATTTTTGTTGCGGACACTACAGGTTATCATACATTACATATCTAATATATTTGTCATTTATTTTAAAATCAATGTTGATAAATGTTTCTTTCTCGACTAATTCACGTGTCATAGGATCAACTCTGGAAAATTAGATATCAAAAGTTGTAGAATGGTTTTTTTTTTTAGATGGAAATTACCATATAACATTGACCATTAAATTTTCCTCATTATATATTGTTATGCAGTTTCAAAAAATATTGATGGTGTCACAGATGTTCATTCTATTAAACATGTTCTAAGGAATGATTTTATAGAGTAAATTTCACAAATTAAAGAATTTACTGAGGACTCTTATTTGTTTTGTCTCAGATTTTATATTGTTGCGGACACTACAAATATACTGAAGTATTTCTAATTGAATCCATATTTGATTTGAATGAAGTAAATTAAAAACCTTAACCTCTAACTTGTTTTCTATGTTAGTGAATGGTATATAATATGATGAGAAAATTAAAAGAAAGGGGGTGGGGGGGGGGGCTAGAATGATACTTTTGGAAATAATACCTATATATCAATTATAAAGTATATACAAATTTGAAGTGTCATCTTTCAAACTAACCAGTTGTTTTTTTAATCAAGTTATCCAACTTTATCATCAAAAATTATGTTTTAATATATTCACTTATTTCAGAAATATTGTAATGAAATAAAAGTGAAATGATAATTAATGCTAATGTAGACACTGCAAGTACTGTAGATAAATTTATGAACAACTCTTATTTATTTTTTTCAAATTCAAACAAACTTGAACTTGGAACTAAATGTTGATTGCAAAATAATGTTTGCAAATAAACAATACTGATTATCAAAAGAATGAAATAACTTGTCATTGGTACTGTTTGGGGATAAAATTGGCTCAGAAAGTATGACGCTAATTTTATCATTAGTTTCCCCAGGAGGAATCTACTTTCTGTATTTCGTGTGAACAGGAATTGTATTCAGATATCCAGCAGTACTTGGGGGGGGGGGGGGGGGGGGGGGGGGTTCAACCTCATCTTTCTCCTTGTCCATAACTATGATCTGAAAATTATGTTTGTCACAAATAACATTTCTTTCTCTGCCCTTTTTGGTTTTAATTCTTTTCCTTTTTAAAGTTGTTCTTTTCTTTCCAATTTTTTGTGTTCACCTTTTCTTGCATTTCATATTTAATTTCAACCCTTTCTTTCTGTCTGTATTTTTTCATTCATGTAATCTCTTTGTGGCAAGAAATTGGGGATTGTTTTTTTTACCTCTCTCTCTCTCTCTCTCTCTCTCTCTCTCTCTCTCTCTCTCTCCTTTTCCTTATTTTGTCTTTCTTTAGCTTCACTGGGTTTTTTTTTTAATTTCACCCTATTTCTTCTATCTTCTCCCTTGATTTCATTAACCTCTCTGGGCTGCTCATCTTAGTGGCTCATTAAAATCTTTTAGTCTAAGACACTTAAGAAAATTGGAATACATATCATTACTGTAGTGTCCGCAACAGTTAAATTGGAATATATTTAGATTTATCATTAAACAATTAACATCTTGACATATATTTGTTTAATTAGTTTCCACTTCAGTTTGAAATATGTGAAAATTAACTTGAAATATGTAACTTTAGACTGAAAATTGAAGGATTTTGAATATGTATACACTAGATGTTATGGGTGTAAATTCCGAGTTTGAACATATATTTTCACAATATTTTAATCCATTACATGTTTAAAGTAAATACTTGAATAGTTATAGTTATCGTAAAAATAAATCATAATACATTTTCTTGAAAAAATCTATGAAATCAAAAAGCTGTTGCGGACTCTACAGGGTTGCGGACACTACAAAACACAATATATCTGTCAGAAAACTTAGCAAAACTGAGCTAGAGTCTGTTTCTTTGGTAGCCACATTAGTAACTGTATTGCCTCTTACCAGTAAGAGTATAGAAGTACAAGTCATCAGGCATTCCAAAATATGCACATGTTGCGGACACTACAGAATTTTTGGGACATTTTTATGCCAGTTAGAGAAAAATGCGTAATTTTTTCTAGTTTTGAATAATCCACTCAAACTTTTCTATAATGTTTCATTCAGTATTCAACTCAATTTTCAATGCAAAACAAAAGTTGAAATAATGAATTAACATGTAGTTTTTTTACTTGTAAGTTTAAACATTGGAATTTTATAAAATTGCATAACGTACAAGCATTTTCACATATTTAAACATTATTTCGCTAATATGTTTTCGATTTACATACAGTAAATTGCACGTAAAAGTGGAATAATTTCTCAATGATTTGGTTTCTATTTCCAAAAGCCTCTTCTATAAATCTCTTTGAACAAAAACTTGAAAATAAAGCCATTTTTGAGCTGCAACAGCATAACACACAAAATATCCCTTTTTTCAGTTGTATATCTTGAATATTTTTTTTGAATAGAACATGGGAGTGTTATATATCATTGGATTTGTTAAAGGTACCATTTGGTCAATATTTGGTCATATTTGTTATGGGTTTAATCATATATCTTGATGTAGAATGCATTATAACATTAGCAAGTATGAATTATCACCAATACTGTGAAAATGGCGTTAGTAAACCAGAAGTGATGATAGTATTAGATAAGTTACACGAGGAATATGTTTTGGTTCCAGTTGACAAAGCTTTTAACAAAATTCTCTTTGTTAGTAAGGCTCATTATTACAACTGTATTTTAAAGAACTTGGCATTTCTTCCACTTTTGGTAATTGTACCTATACTCCAACTGCCCTTTCAAAAAGACGAAAGTCTTCAAAACCATGCTTCAGTTTTAGACACATTTAATATCCAGTCAATGGGTCGGATGAATATGAGTTACTGTACCTATACTGGATTCCTAAACTTCATAAAAACCCTTATAAACAAAGATACATTGCTGGATCCAGTAAATGGTCTACCAAGCCCATACCTTTGTTCCTCACGAAAATATTAACAGCTGTGAAGGAGAAACTTCAAACGTACTGTGCGACTATGGTGTAAATCAAATGTGGATTCTAAAGAACTTTTGGTTAACTTGAAATTACAAAACTTTTCTTAAATCAACATCAAAACGTACCACTTTTCAACTCTTTACACGACCATTACTAACGATAAATTAAAGACTAGACTTTTTGACATCATAAATAGTTTTTTTTAATCTTTTATTTAAAATACTTATTTCATAATGCAAACATACATCATAACAATCATAATGCATATCAAACATCAGAAAGATCAGAAAAATTCATATTTTTTTTTCATGTCATATAATGCATACATAATAATAGTGATGCATTTCAAAATACATATCATGAATAAGAAAATTGTAATGTACATACATCATATTAATCATAGTGTATTTCATATATATATAAAAATAAAATCCACCATGCATCAGGGGGGAAAAATCACAAAAATTCATTTCTTAATGCTTAAATTATAAATCACAATAATCATAGAAATTATGAAATTTCATTTTATAATGCATATCAAAAATTCATTTCACAATGCCTATCTATCAGAATATATTCATTTCAAAATTACAAACAGTTTCCTACATTCTTATAACAATCGTGTCTATTCTTGCCAATATTGTCTACTACCATATTCTGAATAAGAATTTCATATTTAAGTTTATGTAGGAGTTCTTGCTCCAACGTTTTCTCCTTCTGTAGTCTACATTTCATTTTATATATATATATATAGAAAAACTTATAAAAGATACAAGGTTATTAAAAAGGGATGTTTTTTCGCTGATTTCATTATAGTATCCGAGTACAATAGTTTTCTATGCAATTTCAAATTTCAAAAAAGAGTTAATTTTCTCCCAAAAATGTTTAACAATTTTGCATTCAAACAAAAGATGTTTTATGTCTTCATCTACATTGCATCTTTCACATAATGGAGACACTAGAATAACTGATATTAAAACATTTTTTCCATCTATTTTCATACAATGGTTTTTGAAATTTCATATTTATAAACACCGAGTAGTAAAATTACTTTAAACATTTTCAGCTGATTTTACATCATTTCTAAACAAAAAATGTACATCAGGTTTTATATTAATAATTACAGTCAAATTTTTCTTTATAGATTTTAATTGCCTTTTAAAGCAAAATATATTCACAAAAAATGTTATTTCTCCTTTTCAATTTATCTGCAAAGTACATTATAGTATGCATTTCGCCATGTTCATAAAAAATATCTTTAATACATAAAATTCCACGCTGTATCCAATTTTCAAAACACATGTTTTTGATTCATATTGAAGGAGTTTGTTGTTCCAGAAAAACTGACTAAGGAACTCGTCTCTCTTTATAGTTTTTATGTCCAGTGGCTTTTTGGATTTATTAAAAGCTGAAAATATATTTCCATACAAGTTTTGACATTTTGAAAAAAATTGAATCAAAAAAGTTATTCTCAGACGTTTTTAAAACATCAAAAATAGAGATATTATATTGCTGCAAAATATTATTGAGTGTTCTATGTGTAACACTTTCTACATCTAATATTCTACTTATCCATGATGCTTTGGCAGCATAAAATTTACTTTCGATATCAATTATACCAATATCACCTTGCTCTATTTTGCCTTAAAGTGTAAGGTGAAGATAACGAACAGTGATCAATCTCATAACTCCTACAAGCAATACAAAATAGATAGTTGGGCAAACACGGACCCCTGGACACACCAGAGGTGGGATCAGGTGCCTAGGAGGAGTAAGCATCCCCTGTTGACCGGTCACAACCGCCGTGAGCCCCATATCCTGATCAGGTAAACGGTGTTATCCGCAGTCAAAATCAGTGTGCCAAGAACGGCTTAACAATCGGTATGAAACACGTCAGACAGCATTTGACCCAATGCGAGGTTGTATTGACGAACTAGATCGTTATAACGACCATAGAATTTGCGAAATGCTGACTTCAATCGAGACTGTTCAAATCCCTGTACCATCAACTTGTTTGTCAGTAGCTTACCTCGATTTAAAAACTGACTATACCCAGAACAAGCTCTTGCATATCGAATTAGTTGAGATATATAAACACCATATGCAGGTGATAATGGAATATTGCTACATAAATGTGGGAAGTTGACGATGGAGAAGCTGAAATCATCCCGTTTGTCATACAGTTGAGTTGTCAGTTTGCCGTTAATGTCTACTTTCAATAAAATATCTAATTATAAAGCAGAAGTGGACGACTCTGTGGTGTCCTTTATTTCGAGCTCACAGGGATATATCAAATCGACATATGAATGAAAGCTATTTCTTTTAATTATGTCTCGTTTTTTCCAAATAGAGTTAAATATTAGCTTTTTAACATTTTTGAAAAATTCATCTTTAGGATTTTCTAAAATAAAAGCATTATATAGTATTTTAGAGATTGCCAGTGTATTAATTATTGTGCATTTTACAAATATTGTAAGATTCCGCCTTTTCCAAACACTTAGTATTTTTTTCTAACTTCTCCAGTTTGCTTGTCCAATTCTTTTTGAATTGTCCAATTCCCAGGTAAATACCAAGTAATTTTATGCAGTTTCTTGTAATTTTTACACCATGAATATACGAGTCATTTGAATACATATCTATGTATGAGCCTGTTAATAAGCACTCTATTTTTTCTAAGTTTAGTTTAGGTCCTGCGACATTACTAAAGTCGGCAATTGTCTGCAGTAATTTTTTTTAAAGAGTCTGTGTCCTTTAACATATTAGTACAATCATCTGCATGTTGAGCAATTTTAATATCGTTATTGTCATTAAATGTAGTATCTTTTAGTAATGGCAGTCCTTTTATATCGTTGTCATGTTTTATTTGTATAGCTAATATTTCAATTACAAATACGAATAGTAAAGCAGATACTGGACATCCTTGTCGAATTCCTCTTTGCATTGCACATGATTTTGAAATCCATCCATTATTTTTAATTCTAAAGACAGGACTATTATAGAGCGTTTTTATCATTCCAATAAAATCTCCAAAGTTAAACTTATCTAACGTTTTAAAAATGAAATCGTATTCAATTGAATCATAGGCTTTTTCGAAATCAAGAAACAGTAATATTCCATCTAATTCATTTTGCATGTAATATTCAAAAACATCTAAGATTAGTGACATCATAAACAGTTGCTTCCTCAACAAAAATGGAAAACGCAAATATTCCTATCTAGTGATCAGTCATCCAAAATATTACTTTGTTTAACGCCACTCTGATTCCACGTATAAGTGAAAGGTGAAGATAACGAACAGTAATCAATC
>NC_079166.1:36794318-36799318 GCF_947568905.1 Ostrea edulis | reverse complement strand
AACTTTGATCCCCTATTGTGGCCCCATCCAACCCCCGGGGCCCATGATTTGAACAAACTTGAATCTGCACTATGTCAGGAAGCTTTCATGTAAATCTCAGCTTTTCTGGCTTAGTGGTTCTTGAGAAGATTTTTAAAGTTTTTCCCTATATATTTGTGTGTAAAACTTTGATCCCCCCTTGGGGCCCCATCTTATCCCCGGGGGCCATGATTTGAACAAACTTGAATCTGCACTATGTCAGAAAGTTTTCATGTAAAAATCAGCTTTTCTGGCTGAGTGGTTCTTGAGAAGAAGATTTTTAAAGATTTTTCCTATATATTTGTATGTAAAACTTTGATCCCCTATTGTGGCCCCATCCAACCCCCGGGGCCCATGATTTGAACAAACTTGAATCTGCATTATGTCAGGAAGCTTTGATGTAAATCTCAGCTTTTCTGGCTTAGTGGTTCTTGAGAAGAAGATTTTTAAAGTTTTTCCCTATATATTTGTATGTAAAACTTTGATCCCCCCTTGTGGCCCCATCCTACCACCGGGGGCCATGATTTCAACAAACTTGAATCTGCAATATGTCAGGAAGCTTTCAGGTAAATTTCAGCTCTTCTGACCCAGTGGTTCTTGAGAAGAAGATTTTTAAATGACCCCACCCTATTTTTGTGATTATCTCCCCTTGAAAGGGACATGGCCCTTCATTTCAACAAACTTGAAAGCCCTTCGCCCAAGGATGCTTTTGGCCATGTTTGGTTGAAATTGGCCCAGTGGTTCATGAGAAGAAGATGAAAATGTGAAAAGTTTACAGACAGACGGACAGAGGACAAAATGTGATCAGAAAAGCTCACTTGAGCCTTCGGCTCAGGTGAGCTAAAAAACTACGAGTCTCAAATTCAGGATTATCTTTAAACAAACTACCAGGTATGATATAATTTGTTTTAACTGAAGAGGATTCAAACTGATAACTTCTTATTGTTATCAATTCTACACATTAAGTTTTATGTGTTTTGGGTGCTATAAGGTTTGTTAAGAATACAGTATGCTTTCAGAGTCTGAAAAAATGAAATAATACATCGAAACCGTTGACAAATGCTTTTTCTCTCCCTTAAATTGTGATTGGTAACTTTTGCTAAGTGGAAAAAATTCCAATGTGTATAAGGATACTATGCCATAAAAGTGACTAATAGAATCCTTCATTAGTACGAGTGTGAGATAGGGAAATTCCACCGAGGGGACAAGATTCGAAGTCTTGGACGAGGCTTTGCCGAGTCCTAGACAGCGAATCTTGTTCCAGAGGTGGAATTTCCCTATCCCACACGAGTAAATAATGAAGGATTATTTTTCTCACATTTTAACTACAGTTTAGTGCATAAAATTAGGAGCTTTCAGAAAATTTTAGATTATCAAAATCGTCATTTGAACTTCGATGCAAAAACTAATTAGATAGGCAGAAAGAGCATACCCGAAAATGGTTTACACTGTAAGTGTAAACTAAAAAACCCAAGGTTGTCCACCAGAAAGCTATACTACATTAAAATTTAAAGATAACAATCCAAAATATTTTTACTTCACTGTGTAACGGAAATCTTCACCGTGTAATGTAAATCATAGAAAATATATGACGTCACAATCAAATGACGTCGCAGCAGTGTGAGACAGAAAAATCTCACATGGCTGTCTCACATGGGTAAAGTCGATCTCACACTGGTGATAATGTGAGAAATTAGAGTAATACTAGTTCTCATTTTTGGTGTCGAAAAGTTGTGTTGCAAAATTGGGATTTACTATTTCATTGATAGAAAAAATAAGGTTTATAAACTTTTGCTATTGAAATTTGTGTTAGAAAACCTATCCAGATACTTTGAATGAAGTAAAATTATATTATTGTCTTCCTGTACAAAAATTGATTTCTATACCTAATGCTATATATTCATTAGAACCGAAATCTTTTTTTTTGGATAAAATCTTAAACTTAATTTTAATTTTATCAATGACATTAGTCAAAACTATCGCACATTTTTGTAACAAAATAAAATTTTCAGATGGAGAGCTATTATAACTTTAACTGAGAATGTGATGTCGCCTCCAAAATGAAACAAATATTGATGCTTTTTATGACAATCTCCCAATGGAAAACTCAAACAAAATCTAACCCACATCACTAGTGCACAGAGAGATGTCAACAAACTCTTAAAACATGCTTCTATTTTTCACATATTCATAACAATAACCACAATGTTTGTTCATTTATTTCCATAAATGGCTGATAAATAACAATGAATTCATCACTTACAGAACACTCTGTTTTATGTTTCTTGCAATGATGAGTGTATCAATTAAAATGAGAAACTTTCTTTTGGAAATCATCATTGTGATGTAACTTGGATTTCACTTTTTGAAAATCACCTTTCAAATGTCATATGATAAAAATTTACTAATGAATGTTACTGCATCGTGGAAGAAAATGTGCGATTTACTATCTACCTGTTCAATCTCGGTGATGATGTCATCAGGGTCAAAGGTTATTTCATCATCATCCGCTGGAAGAAATGGAAATTAAATTCATGTTTTCGTTCATACATGAAGAAAGAGCACTAACTCTTATTTAAATATTTTGCTTTTAAATACACACCCGCTTGATAGTCATAGATTGCAATGGCAGTTAGCCCGCCTGCTCCACCGGGTGGCACTGCTGGGGGTTCTTTAACATCCTCATAATTATCCTGAGGAGTTGTGTCTTCATATACATCCTCTGGTTCCTCAACAGGGGGCTCTGACTACAATACAGGAAACTCCATTCTCTTATACTTTAACATGCACACACAGACAAACCTTAAAATCATTTTGTTATAAAAACATCATCTAGAAACAAGATGTGTTTGTGAAACACAAATGCCCCCGATAATGGCCAATTCCGAAGATGACTAAGGTCACAAGGACAAATATCTTGGTACCAGTAGAAAGATCATGTCACAAGAAATGCTCATGTACAATATGAAAGCTCTAATATTTACCATTTAGAAGTTATGACCAATGCCATTTTTTTTTAAAAGTAGGTCAAATGTCAAGGTCAAAAGGTTTAGTACCTACGGAAAGGTCTTGTCACAAGGAATACTTGTGTGAAAAGCTCTAGCACATACTGTTCAGAATTTATTAGCAAGGTTAAAGCTTTCAAAAAGTAGGTCAAACTCCAAGGTCACAGGGTAAAATATGTTGGTACCCAAGGAAAAGTCTTGCCACAAGGAATACTCATGTGAAAACAGACAGAATGACAGATTGGACAATAACAATATGCCCCCCCCCCCCCCCCCCCCCCCCCCCTCCGATCTTCAATCTCGGGGGTATGAAAGATGAAATGAAATCACAACAAATCATGGTTAATTGCTATTAAATAGTCATTATCAATGTCCAGGGCATGAGTGTAAGCTCTGCTGGTTCCTTATCCATATCAAAGACATAAAGAAAGGTAGTGACTCACTAAGCAATTATAAGCTGGTCTCTCAGATGAGAGCTGTTCAAAGGCTTTTGTAGTTTCACACTAAAAATCAGTGTTGTTTCTAACATGACTTAGAGCCAGGAGGAGGGAATGTCCCTCAGGTAAGGCAGGGATTGTACACCTGACTGATTTTTTGAGCAGTATTAAGGTAACCAGTTTGATGTCGTCAGGATTTACCTGTCTGTGTACTGGTTCCGGTTGATATGATACATCTCCATACTCCTCCTGTTCTGGTTCTGGTTCAGGTTCTGGTTCAGGCTCTGGTTCTGGTTGACTAGCTGCTCTCTGTTCCTCCTCCCACCTCTCTCTGTTCAGCCTTTCCTATAAATATCATATTGAAAACTAAATGTATTGAAAGTTTCAGTTAACTATCTATGTACTTAACATTGGCTACCTAACATGGCTACCTCAATGAACAAAATCATTTTTAAAATGCTGTGAGTTTTCGGGTCGTATGGGGCTTTAATGAATATATGAAGGTATGTTTGGACACAAGTATAGTAGGAAATATGTTAGGAATTTTCTTTATAATAAAATGAGATGGCAATAGAAGAATACAACGATACAAGGCCTGAACTGTGCACATTTTTTTCTGCGTCGTAAATCGAAGATTTTTATGAGGGGTGGATCTGTCCCAATATTTTTTCAGAGAGCTACAGTTCTGCAGCTAATGTATAACCAAGATATAATACAGCAGAAAATAGTGGCAATAAATGTTAATGATTATTGTTTATCACTCCATTAATTAACTGCAAGCAATTAATTTTGTCAGTTAATTAGTCTGTAGCTACTATTGGTAGCCAGTATATGTTGCATCACTTGTATTTTTAGCCCTGAATCAGAAATTAGAAAGGAGGTATGTGTGAAAGAGAAGGTAAATTTAACATTCTACATCCCTGAAACTAATTTATTAAAAAAAAAGAATGCAGATGATCCGAGGCATATATTTACTACATATCCATTAGACTAATAAGTATAGTCATTTACTGAACACAGATATTCGGCTGATCATTGATGTGTGTCTTATCTGGTCAATCAAAATAACATAGGGATCAGTTTATTGAGAAATGTCTTTCTTTTAAAGTTTGGTTTAAGTGTAAAGATCCAATAGATTTTTTACTTCCAGCATAGAAAGTTTTTAGGATACTTGATTTTGGGAGACTCCTGGCTGATATCACATGCATGACCATCCATTTTTACTATTTCTTATTAAAACATTTTTGTTATGCAATCCTTTGTCTTTTTAGGCTTTTATATAGAAGAAAGTCTACTTGTAGTGAAAAGGTTACCTGTAGGTGTCCAATAAGTTCACAATTGCTGTCCATTATTTTTAAGAATGGACAGATACTGCCCGTTCTTAAAAATAATGGACAATAATTGTCAACTCATTGGACACCTACAGGTAAACCCAATAACTTATTAGACATCTATAGGTAGGCTGAAAATAAGAGAAAGACAATACATTTGTTAAAGAGATACAAATTTAATTTTGAATTCCCTACAAGTAAGAATCAAC